>NC_134494.1:35510423-35532923 GCF_040206685.1 Ascaphus truei
TCTTAAGAATTTAAAACGGCTGAGATGTAAACAGAACACAATGCTATTTCATCATTTACGCATTCTGAGCCAAGTGGTAGATCATATTTATTACTCTGATAAATCCCTTCTTGCATAACTTGGATGTGGCCCATTTTGCTGTATCCACTACAAAGTTCTGCTTATTCTCTAGGTTGGGCAACATCCAGAGTCTTCTGCAGCTCATTTAGTGATTCTCTTTGATTGGAAGTAGAGTTCTTGAGGTCTTTTTCGTCTCGTTTTTTTATGAATGAGGATAACTATGGCATTTCTCCACTGTTATGGAATTTTTCTGCTATTCAAGCAAGTTAAAGTTCTTCTTACCCAGCTTCCTCCAAGATTTAAATCGTTATTCCATCTTTCCCTAGGGCTTTTGCCTTTGCTACTTCTTCTAGAAGGACGCATGGTACATCATTAGTGGTTTATTCGTGCTCTTCATCTGTTTGATTGTGCCCTATGTCAGGGGTGTTCAACTCCAGTCCCCAAGCCCCCCCCCCCCCCCCCCCCAACAGGTCATGTGTTCAGAATATCCCAGATTCAGCATAGGTGGCTCAATCAGAGGCTCAGTCAAAGAGTGAGCCTCTGATTGATCCACCTGTGCTGAAGCAGGGACTGATTGAGCCACCTGTGCTGAAGTCGGGATATCCTGAAAACCTGACCTGTTGCAGTGGCTTGAGGACTGAGTTGAGCTCCCCTGCCTTATGTTATCTCTGTTCTAGTAGAGGTCCTCAACTCTTTTGATGATCATTTCAGTGTATTTCATTGTTGATTAGTCGCCCTGTTTGATAACAATGATTTGCTTCCTCCTGATCATAAGTCATAGCTTTGCCTTCTTTACACTCATATTATATTTGATAGTCTTCTTCAACATACCGCAGTTAACTTTTCTTGCTTCCTCATTTATACAACTGCGGTTCGTCTTGCACAGCTCTGTACATTCATTTATTGTTCTTGTGTCTTGGGATTGGTTCATTTCTTTCCGTTTCATTTGCTACTTTCTTGTTAGCGCTGACTCCAGTTTTCTCTGCGCTTCCAGCTTTACAAATGTATTATTATTGCTTGTCAAACATAACCGTACATCTGGAGCAAGCTGCAATGGTTCTTCAGCTGTGGCCGAAATTCTATGCGGTTATTCGACGGCTTTTGGATGTCTTTGTCTTGTTTTCAAACCGGTTTCTTCTTTCTATTGTCACATTAAGATGTAATTTGAAGCAAAGCAATCTGTGATCACTTCTTGTATTAAAACGGTTAAGGACTGTGTAGTCTTCAAGCACTTATTTCTTGGTAGCTAGGATAGTACATTTAATTCTCGACTTGAAAGATCTTAATGCAAATATAAGTATAATAGAACTGGGAGAGGCCATCAAGGTATTGAAACCCTAAAGCTCCAGGCCCGGACAGGCTAGCAAATATCTACTATAAAAAGTTTTTCAAAATCCTTGCCCCGTATTTGTTAGATTTATTTAATAGTTTTTTAAATGGAACTCAAATTCCAACACAAATGTCAAAAGTAAATATAGTAGTTATCCCAAAAAAAAGGCAAAGACCCAATGAGCTGTGCCAGCTGTAGGCCAATCTCCCGCCTAAATTCAGATCTAAAAATGTATAGTAAAGTCATGGCGAATAGACTCAATCCAATTATTCTTCGACTAATATATAACGATCAAGTTGGCTTTATAAGTGAGCGACAAGTTTCAGATAATACACGAAAAATCATAGATATAATAGATTATATAAATGATCCCAGACCTAAGGGGATGTTGCTAAATTTGGACGCTGAAAAAGCATTTGATAGGATTAAATAGGATTACCTAGCTAGAACAATGGAGGCATTTGGTTTCACAAACCCATTCCTGAGAGGGGTCTAGGCCTTATATAATTCCCAACAGCAACATAAAAAATGCCAGGAGGAGAGTTAAACCAAATTAAAATTGAGAATGGGACTAGGTAGGGTTATCCTCTGTCTCCTCTGCTGTTCGCTTTACTGATTGAGCCGCTAGCAACCCTAATTCGAAAAACCAAATTCAAATTGGTCGAGACAATTTTAAATTGTCCCTATTTGCAGATTATATTATCCTGACGTGTCCAATCTGCTGATGTCTCTCCCTAAATAAGCAAAAAGGGTTATCTGAATTTGGCACTAACTCTGGGTGCAAAATAAATACAGCAAAGTCTGAAGCCCTTACCTTCACTTCTGATTCTGGGAGTGTTAGGTTAATTAAATTGAACTGTAGCCATCACTGGAATAAATCAAGACTAAAATATCCTGGAATCTTTCTAACATATAAAATTATCAATCTTTATATAAATATAATTAGCTATTCACTAAAATCAAATACAATCTTCTAATATGGAATGGATATCATATTTCTTGGATGGGCAGTATCATATCTGTAAAGATGAATATCCTGCCGAGGCTACTGTATTATTTTCAAACACTTCCAATCCCTATCCCAATAAAACACATAAAAGGAACTACAAAACAAAGTAATGTAATTTATATGGGGTAACAAAAGGCCAAGGGTAGTGAGGTCGGTCCTGCTCTCACCTAAGGAAAGAGGGGGTATGGAAGTTTCATACATACATATATATATACATACATATATATATAAATGAGTTCTTCAGTATTCGGTGATACCTTTTATACTGAATACTGAAGAACGCATTTATTCTGCACTATTGCAACTGGACTAACACGGCTATTTTCTGCTTTATACACATATATATATATATATATATCAAAAAAATAAAAAAAAATAGATGATACCGTTCTGTGGCTTTCGTTAGCCACAGAACGGTATCATCTATTTTTTTATTTATTTATTTTTTTGATTATTGAAGCTCAGCTAACACGGTACTGATACCTCTACATATATATATATATATATATATATATATATATATACACTGTATATACTGTATACACACACACACATATATATATATATATATATATATATATATATATATATATATATATATATATATATATATACACACATACATAGAACTGGATGTCTCTTACTTAAAAACACGTTTTTCTTGCGTCAGTATGAACTAGCAGCAATTTGCAATTCTTTTACAAAACAACTGAACCTTAAAGTGTTGTTTTTCTCATTTAAAATGTATATGTATGAGTTTACACGTTCCTTTCCGACACAGAATGGGTGAGCAGGGCGTGAATTTGTAATGATGCTAAATGTATCTCACACAATTAAGTCCAGCTGCACAAATGGTGTGAATTACAGATCACAGCAATATTACCAGCCCTACATTACACTCAAGGGATGTCCTTCTGGGAAACACTCTCAATTTATTTATCTTTCATTCAAGTTTCAATGTAGAACTGCACTTTGTTTTGCTTATAATGATGTTTTTTTCCAGTAAATGCTTAAAATCAAAGGAATTACATGAGATTGAAGTTGTATGAGATTTTATATGGCTTCACCTGCTAAACAGGCAGCAGACACTGAGCCAACTCTCTATGGTAAGACGTGTTTATATGGTCAGTTAAACAGATGAGTGCTTTAGGCATATACCGATAATTGTTGAAATACGGACCACATTGTATATCATTAAAATGTGATTAAAAGGAGCAATCTCGTCTCATAATGCAGTGACTGCACCCAAAGCCTGTTTTTGTAGTGTAGAGGTGCTACTGTATTTAGCTCACCCGTTGTTCAATAGGGATGGGTGAGTTAGTTTGAAATTATCTATTTTTTAAGTCTGATGCATTTCATGTAAGTTTCTTATGCAAACAAGATTAAAGCTGCCCACACACTTATATGATGCTGAAGAAGACATAGAAACAAATACAGCAACATGAATACATTGCTATAAAATCTTGATTTATTTTCCAGGCTTGAATGTCATTAAAGATCATTGCACTTAAATGTCAATGGTGCTATTTTAAAGTGGATATCTCTATCACTTGATCCATGTGGGAGGGTTTAAGACACCCCACTGCTGCACGATAAACATTAACCTAGCAAATAGAACAATAGTCAGATTTCAGATTTGGGATTGTCTTCTGGATAACTGTTGAGATACACAAGGGATAAATGCCCAATGTAGCTCACATTATCGGCATTATGTCACTTCAGTTCATTCGTTACAGTAATTCAGATTATGTTTTCATTTTTTGGCCATTTATTTTCCAAGACACTCAGTCACTTGCAAAATATTGAGATATTGGAAAACTGGGGCGCTCCTAACAATTAGTCACAATAGTACCCAGAACCTTATGGGAATCTAAAATAGACGTCTGTAGGCGGCAATAGTACACATAAATAAAATAATAATGCAATACTGGCCGCAGGTCTTTGTTGCTGCTCAGCCAGCAATGGATCTCCCAGGATCCTCACACAGTAGGAAAACACAATGAGGCGAGCGCAAAACAGAAGAAAACAAAAAACAAAATTAGTAAACCAATGAACTTGATTGGTATAGGGAAATTGGGTGGGTGGAAGGGTAGCAGGGTAATTGAAAATATAAAAATCACTCACGGCCATGTGTGAGTGTAAACACATCACATTATAGGCAGCTTTAGCCTGGACCTTGCTTCATGAATCACTGGTCCTGAAGGTGATCTCAGGAGAAATGGAGGGGAAACAACAATGGGTGTATGTCACTAATAAGTGACAATGTAATGGAGAAATATATAAAAACCACTCACATGGCCATATGTGAGTATGGACACTCAGAGAAAATCCAAGCCTCGCTTATAGAACTCAATCCTCCTTGGTCACTCATAGGTAAAATAAGCCATGGATATAAAAACCAAAACTTTAATAAAAGAACAAGTTAAAATGTCCGATTAAGAAGTCAATACTGTCCCAGAACTCACAGCAGCTCTCCTGTATGGCACGATCGGCGTTTAACCCTGACCTCCGCGTCCGGAAGGTCTGGCGGCGAACGGCAATCCAGGTATGCCTACGGTGGCTCGTGATATCCAAAATCCTCCTCAGAACAACGCGTTTCACTCGTATGCTTCGTCAGGATCTGGTGGTGGGCAGAGTGCCAAATGGTCATCTGACTCAGCTGGGCAGCCCTGTAATATGAGATGAGGCATGGCAAGGCTAGGCCTCCTGCCTTGTTGGGGATCGTCAGTTTCTGTCTCCTGATTCTGGGCCTCTTTTTTCCCCAAATGAACCTTGTAATGAGGTATTGGAGGTCAGATCTTTCCTTGTCTATCACTGGAATCGACACAATAGAAATCCTTGAGAAAGTGCTATTGCACGAAACATGTAGGAGGATTGTTAGATCTCCATTTTTAATGGACGAATAAAGCTCATCATTTTTTTGATACACATTTTGACCCACTCTCTTGGTTGTGCGCTATACTTTCTATCGTGCTTATCTTCAATTTATCACTAGCAGCATGCTTACACAAGGCACAGGATGATGGCATCTCTAACATGTGTGTACACTTATAATTGTTCAACTCATGTGGTTTAATAGTGGTCCTGGAACTATCCCAATAAGGTATTAAGAAGTGGGCTCATAACCCCTCACTCTTTCGCTTCAGGGTTATATTTTGTCTCTTTCAAGGACTCCATACCATCTGGGAGTTGTTTTCAGAAGAATACTCACCATCTAATTATTATTAGCACCATACCCTGTGCCTTTGATTATTCTCTAATTTTTAGAATACTTTAAAGTGATTCGGAGCTAGAGCGCATATACCACCAAACTTTCTATATCACTGGAATTGGCAGCGTCTGGAACAGGTACAATACAATAGGTACGAGGGAGGAGATTCATCTTTATGCATTGAATTCGCCCTATCCAAGACACAATGTAGTCGGACCATGCCCCTAATTCGTCCTTGAGGGCCCTCAAAAATCTGGGATAGTTCTACCGGTATAGCGTATTATAATTATTTGTAATGTTTACACCCAAGTATTTTATGGATAACGATTGCCATTTGAAATCAAAGTTTAGCTCTAGCAATTTAACTGTGCCATGCAGGATATTGATGTTGAGGGCCTTACCTCCCCTAATCACCAAAAGGCAAAAGGAGAAGGCCCATCTGTATCAGATCCCTTGGTCCCTCAGGACCGCCGTCACTGGCCTCAGGGCTTTTCTCTTTGCAAGGGTGGTCGGGGACAGGTCCTGGTAGACCTGAAGCTGGGTGCCTTCAAAGGTAAGATTCCTGGTTCCTCTTGCCGCTGAGTGGAAGGCTTCTTTCACTTTAAAGAAGTGGAAACGAATTATGACATCTTGAGGGGTTTCCGATGGTCCGTGGCGGGAGTCCCCCTGTTTCTGGAAATAGGTGCCCAGGGCAATTGGAGCGTTTTTTTTTGGGGGGGGGGGGCGGTTTAGGAGCCATCCTAGGTTGATAAGGGGAGAGTTCAGATTGTTTTGGGCCATATTTTGTTCTGAAATTCCTACTTTAATCGCTTTTAAGGCTCTGTTGGAGCGGAGCACAGTCTTTATGTGACCATCAGCTCCAGGACCTGCGCATGCGCCCGAGATTGCATATTTTGTTATCCATGTGCTGGCAACACCATACTCATGTATCATTCGAATTATAAATAATGTAATGTTAAGCACCAATCTTGAACAACGAATGGGTTAATATATGTATGACATTTGTTAAACCCATCATAAAATAAATGGCAATAAAAAAAATCCCAAGGAAAATCTGAGGAATAAATTAACGCATTTTATCCTTACCACAGAGGGTGCCAAGGCACGAGACAAGAGGCGCTAGTCTCGGAATACTACGAATTTAAAGCAGGACTTTTAAATAATGTGGTTGCCTCCTGCTCAACATGTGGGTATGCTTCTGTTGTTCGTCATGTAGCCTGTGGCATTAGGAGCGGGTATTTGTACTTCCACTCTTAGCAGATGGTTCACAAAGAGACTTCCTATCTGGTTTCCATTGGTTGACATTGTACAGTGTCCCAGACACTGCATGTATCAATCAAGGGTGACTTCATTCAACCAAACTGGGCTTTTGCTTTGTAGATCTGAATGCTATCAGACACAAAAATAGTTAATTATCATGGCTTTCAAGTCAGTGACCTCACTGTAAACATTAAGCATTTTTTTTGCATGACTTCCCATTTATTTCCCACTTGGTTCATCTTTTGCCCTTGCTGAACACTCTTTCTCCCCCTTCTTTGCTTTCCTCTTAATAGCCCCGCCATTTTCACAGCCAGCACCTTCTTTTCTATAGGTGTGCATGAATGCTCTGTATTTACACCTTCTTCTATTATTAAACTTGAACTCATTAAGCTAAATACAACTCTCCTTTTGTGCCAATCACTTTCCTCTGTCTTCGGAGCATTATATCTTACAGTTATTTCATGAGTCAATTTTCAGCTGAAACTTATCTGGTTTTGTTTACATGGTGGTTACTCAGGCCACATAATACACAACATAATAACTTTACTTTTACAAAAGCAAGGGGAAAAAATTAATGCAGAAGGAAGGGAAAGACTAAAAACACAGACGCTGTATACCAAATTTAAATTCATTTGCAATGATTTCAGAATGAGATGTGAGCAGTGAAAATACTGTACCGGAGAGAAAATTCATCTTTAACAGTTGAGGTCTTGGGTTGTTTTCCACCTTATATGTCATGTAACTGTAGCTCTGTGTGGTTTGGGCTATAGGTCTGCCCTCCTCCTGGTGGTAATTCCTACATAAGGGCAGGTTTGCCAGGATCAATCATGGGTTTTCCCCACTTGAGGCAGTATACTGAGGCAGTGAAGGCAGGTCATCAGGCTCTGTGTCCAATCAGAAGACAGGGGCGGTGCCTGTTGGAGCTACTTAGGGTACTGCCATTTCCTAATTAGTGGAGTCTGTCCCTGGAGTGGAAGGGACAAGGGTGACACAAACCAACCTACCAGGACTGGCAGGCTTGAGGCCTCCCTCCGGGGAGTAGAGTGTGCACCCCATACCTCCTACCCTGCCTAGAGGCTAGGGGAAGAGCTAGATCCACTCTTGGTGCCCTAGGCTGGGCGTGAGGTCAGGGACATCCTGAGGGAAGACAGCCTGCGGTGTAACTGTCTGCTGAGAAGAGACAATAAAGAGCTTATCTAAACTCCTGCCTGAGAGTGAAGTGTATCGGGAGGAGGGGAAGGAGAACTCTCGTGTAGGTATTTTACCCCATACAGCTGGGGGCTGCAGGAAATGGAGGCGCTGCACCAGTAGAAGAGACGGAGGCAAAACCCCAGAAGCCTGTCCTGTTCTCCCCCATGTCATCGCAGGATACTCAGGGCCCCCTGTTGCCAGCAGGTACGCACCACACAGAGACATGTAGCCTGAGCATTAGACTCCCTAGGAGACCCTATCTGAGATTGGGTGGGGGTAGGAGGGTTACATAACATTGTAAGATTTCGTGCTTCATTTGAGCAATTAGTAAACCCATAGAAATAGGATGGACATTTCACAAGTCACAAGGTCTGCACTTGAGGAAAAGAAGGTTAGAATATCAATAACTGGACTATTAAATGTATAGATTGCATTAAAATATAGCCTTATACAGTATGTACCAAGCAACAATTACTTGACAAGTGGCTTACAGAAAGTGAAATCTTTCTTGCTTGTATGTTGTTGCATTAGATCAAAGATTGTCCGCCCACACCCTTAGGGATTACATTTCTACTGAAGTTTGAAAAATCAAGGGCGGGCTTACTTTAGTTCACTTCATATGATAATACTAACAACAAATTGTGCAATACCTGTTCATACAATGTGAACTTGTTTATTATAGGTTTGTGTTAATATTAGATGAAGCAAACTACTATGAAAAGATATTCTGTCCGCATAATGAAACCGAAATCCTTTAGTAAGTGGGATCAGCTGTTGATATGAACACCTTGTTGCATCATACTGTTGTGATGTTTCTAGCATCCAATTTAATCTTCCCTACACTGATCTGACTCAAATATTGCAGTGAATACCTTTTGCCTTAACACACCAGTGTGTGAAATAACCTTCTGCATAGTCATAACACAGAATCATATCCTGCTGCCCTTCCAGCATGCGAGAGCTTTGTAAGTAAAGTTCATTTGTTTTGTACTGCATGTGTGCGAAATGTTTATAAAGTGCTCTTTGTTTGACTATGAGTCATCTTCTGAATTTCACAGCTATGAATCAGATGACCTGACTGGCAACACAACTATGTTCAGAAAACTTTGAGAAAGCAGCAATGATAATGCCCCCCCCCCCCCCCCATCCACTGTTGCCTGATCAAGTATGCTCCGCAACAAACCGCAACATCCAGTCTTCCAATATGGCGTATTAGTCTGTGGCCTGAATGCTGCGAAACCCAGCCAGGCACAGCAGTCACAGGTGATTGTGATGAAAGCATTACAGATAGAAGAAGCACGCCAACTGAGTCTACTGATGGCTGACGTACTGACACTACTGTGCCAACAAAACATGTTGAGGCCTCAAGCCAGAATTAGAAGAACAAGGAAACCTCCTGGGGAAATGTTTGAACTGCTGTATTAATAACTAGCTGGCAGATGAGTACACATTTTTAGAATCATAAAAACCCCAGTACAAAATATGGGCAGAACGATTGATTTGGACAATTGAATGTCTTCATCCAGTTAAGATTCAGGGTGCAAACAAAGAAGGGACACAGACTACACGGAACAATATGGTTACTAGAACTTTCCACGTCTTCATAGAGTGTTAACGAACTTGGTTCTGCATAATTCTGTCACGGAATAACCAATGGTGATTTTTGAGCCAAGTGCCGGAGAAAGCAAGGGAATAGAACCCTATTCAATAATGTGAGAATCATTTTTACACACAGCTAATGACACATTGTCTATTAAAGTGAATGGAAGTTAATATATTACTTACTGTGCTTTACCCTTTTCACCATATTGAATAGAGGGGATAGTGAGAGGGGATAGAGAGTTGAGAACCCCTGGCATAGATGACACCCCAAGTACTATATGTTTATACTTTTGTGTGTGTGTATGTATATATATTATATATACTGTATATATATTATATATACTATATATATATATTATATATACTATATATATATATATATATATATATATATATATATATATCACTTTGACTTTGTGGTTAGTCACCAGAGGAATTATTTAGGAGGTTCCTTGTTTGTGTCTGTTTTTTATTCTTGTATTTTACACTTTTTGATATGTTTCATTAAATTCATTTTGTACTATTCAGTGTTTATATTCCTTTTTTATTTTAGTGGTTATTATCTGAGTGCTTATTTTGGGATTCTTTGTTCTTTTATGTGTTCGTATTTAATTTTCCCATTAGCACCACCAGACATTATTTGTATTATTATCCATATATAGTTACTGCCTGGTCTTGATACCACTTATTTAACGGAGTTGTTAGCGGTATCTGTTTGAATTTGTTAGTTTATATATATATCGCCAACAACTCCGTTAAATAAGTGGTATATATGTATGTATGTTTATATGTATATATATATATACATATATATATATAGATATATAACGATATATATATAGATATATAGATATATAGATACATAGATATATATATATAAAGAAGTCGCCATCTTTGTGTGGCGAAATGCGTTAGGACGACGGCATTACGTCACCACGCATTGCGAGTGCTGCTCGGAGTGTGTTTGAGGACGCGGGATTTGAATAACCCCTACATGAAGTATTCTCAGTCTATTTTACCCGTACTCTCTTTGGATCGAGTGCCCAGTGCTCCTGTCTAACATCCATCCTTGCGAGGACTACCAGAACTGAGACTGAGTCTGAGTCGAGAGAACTAAGAAAAATAGAAAAGCGGCGCCAAACCAATCACACAATGCAAAGGATAGGTGAAAAAAAATAAAAAAAAAATATATATATAGAGATATATATATATATATAGAGAGAGAGATATAGAGAGAGAGATATAGAGATATAGAGATATAGATATATATATATATATATATATATATGTAGAGGTATCAGTACCGTGTTAGCCGAGTTTCAATAATCAAAAAATAAATAGATGATACCGTTCTGTGGCTAACGAAATGCTTTTATTTGTGCGAGCTTTCGAGATACACTGATCTCTTCTTCCGGCGATGTTACAATGAATGAAGCAAGCAAAAGGTATACTTAAAAACAGTGTCTCTTGGAATGTTATCTGTGCTAGTCCTTCCACTGGTGTGGATGTGTTTTATGGCTAGAGGTGTCAAAAGGTTCCTGAAAGCAAGTGATGTAAGTGTGTGTGTGTGTATATCTGTGTGAATATAAATGAATGGAGAGCCCACAGTATATACAGTGCTTTACAAAAGGTGTGTGTGGAGTGGGAGTGGATATAAATGGTGTGGGTAGGTGTGGAAATGTGAGAGATTGTAGCACAACTAAAAGTGTGTGTGGATACTATGTGGTCCCTATAGGTGTATAGGGATGGAAAAACAAGGAGTATTAGTATGTGTGAGAGACAGCTGTGTGTGCATACATATAGCACAGTATGTACAGACATGGCCTTTAGCGCTCATGGGAAGAGAGTTCACTTATGTCAGTAATGACTCATAAAATTTCGATCTCTGTTTAGGCCACCGCTAAGTGTCCCGAACAGTTGCATAAATTTGTATTCATGCAACCGTCTCTCTTTCGGTGTTTTAAGATTACCTTTGAGTATGGCAACCCTCAGATCGTTCATCTTATGGCCAGAGTCAGAGAAATGTTCGCCGACAGGACTGTCTCTTGTTCCGCGCGTGATGCTGTGGCGATGCAGGTTCATTCTCTTGTTTAGCCCCTGCCCTGACTATAATCAATATAGTCCCGCAGCTAGAGTCCAAGGAGATTATTCAAACTCCTCAACAAATAAGATGAGTAGAAAAAACAAAGTCCTCCAGCGCGTGGTTCTATTTCTTCATCTCCAGTGTATATGTAGGAGAGAAACAAGAGAAAACACATACCACAAACAAGTGGTGTAATATAAGTTGGTATCACTTTAAATGACAGAAAAAACTGAGTCTAGAGAATTTAACACTTGCCTGTGCTTAGTTCCCACTAGATGTACTCCTCCAGGTTATTCTTAATGGTGACTTGAAAATAGAGAGGAGAAGAATATGGCATAATAACGTTTTAATCACAGTAAAATATAAAGATTAAAGGTGCACTCACAAACGGACAAACACAAAAGCTTTGTGATTTGGTTTTGCAGCATGTATCCTCTGGTGCAGTCTCTCTACGCTGATCCCTTCTCCTGGGATGTCTGTGCGGTCACCGTTCCAGCTTCCAGTCGTCAGCTAGTCTCCACAACATGCAGAGGCTCCCTCAGGCTTGTGCACAGCCTGGTTTCCTCTTCCTGGTCTTGGTCTGCGCATGTGTTGGTATCTCTGCTGATTTCTTAGTGCTGGTTGGCACTGTCTCCCAGAGATATGGTGGCTCAGAGTGTCCAAAAAAACATCAAACGCGTTTCACCTGTTGGCCAAACTAGGACGGTGATCACGTGGACATCCCATGAGAAGGGAAAGACGCGAAGCAGCTGCACCACAGAGTCTATGCTGGAAAGCCAATTCACGAAGACTTTATAATTGGCCGCATGTGAGTGTGCCTGAATATTAATCTTTCTATTGTTAATAAATTATTTTATGCTATGTCCCTCTCCTCTCTATTTTAAAGACACCCCCAGGGGCAGTGTGGAGGAGCGCTACTAGTGGGAACTAGGCACAGGCGAGTGTTTAGCTTCTTAGTCTCTTCCATTTCAAGGATATCCATACCTATATTACACAACTAGTTTTTGTGGTACATTTTTCTTGTTTTCTCTCCCACATTTGCATTGGGGATGACAACTTAAAACCACGTGCTGGAGGACTGCCTTTTTTTTTCTTCGGCCCTGGTTATATGTTATGTATGGTTCCCTGTATACGCATTCATTTTGATTATAAGGACAGCACAATATAGCAATTGGCTTCCAGTGATCTTCCATGTTCGGTTCAAGATGGCTGTTGTGGCCTTCAAAACCTTATAAGACCAAGGTCATGGCTATCTGCAGTCTCTTTTGATGCCTTGGAGGGATACCGATTATGATCTCTGGTCCTCAGGGTGTGTCCACCTCTCTGTGACAAGGGTGGGCCTTCCCGTGTGCAGCTTCAGAGGTCTGGAACACGCTCCATCAGAGCTCAGGTGAACTATGAAAGACTAATTTCTTACTTCTGGTTTTTCCTGTCTTGTCTCATTTTCTAGATATCATTTTAGTTTTTCTTACATTGTAGTATTGCGTTGCGTACCCCACCCCACCCCACCCACCCCCTCTCCACCCCCCTAAGTGGAGCCGTGTTTCTACTTCAAAAAGAAATGATGATGCTATGTGGTCCTATATCAATGTTGTATTACATATGATTTTGAAATGCAAAAGTACAGTGGGGAAAAAACATTTTCGGGACAAGGAAACTGGATCTTCCCTTGTACATCTTATTCAAAGCTAATAAAATATCAGCTAAATCATAAAATATTTAAGATAGGAGACTATTTAAATATGTTTTTTATTGCATATTATTTATCATGACAAACACATAGAAGTAATTAAAACATAGCTTATATCATATTGCTTCTGGTGAACAGAATCCTTCATGTTTGCTCGGAGACCTGAGTTTTGCTTTGCAGCTGTTCTGCCACAATTTCCCCATTACTTCCCATGGAACAGCTGCAGGAAATACAATGGAATAAAGCTGGGATGTCCGGCTTCAGAGCCCTCAGCTCACCATTTGTAACCATTAGTATGGAGGGAGAATGAAGTCTGAAAAACATAAGTGCTTCATTTCTCTCTTGGCAACAACGTTGTAAAAGCTAATCTCACATATTATTAGAAAAACAGACAGAGAATACATATCAATATACCCAAATAAGGATTCTAACGTACTCGTGTTCACGACAACATTCACCATCTCAAGTACAGCCTTACGATTGTCGTGAGGATGGCAACGTGGGACATTTGTAAATGTTCGCATGTCACATTGTCGTCAATGGCGGTTTTCAGACGATAACGACTGCTTCAAACTACATTTAATTGCTCCATTAATGTTACTTATAAAGTACTTGTAAAATGTTGGATATTCAGCACAATTTGCTGAACAAAGCTTAAAGCTATTTCAGTGCCTTTGGTACAACCATTTTCCAGTAACACCTTTACATTGGTTACCATTCATTTTCTACTACTAATAATAATAGTGTTCTGCATGCTATCTAACTACAGGCGTCCTCGGTTATCCAACAGAATCCGTTCTGGAAGGAGCATTGGATAGTGAAACCGTTGTAAAGTGAGTCCCATGTTAATCAGTGGCGGTGAGCGTTGGATAGCGCATTCTGGCGTCCAAACGGCCCATAGGGTTGCATTGTAAAGCATTGGGTGTGCCATTCATTGTAAAGTGAAACGTTGAATAACGAGGACTACCTGTACCTTAATGTTTTGTGTAGTGCATACACAGAGTGAACTCTGGTTTTAACCCATCTGGTTGAAGCTTTTAGAAATAGCCTTGCAGGGCTTTGCATGACTCTTTTTACCCTTTTCAAGAGTCAGCTATGTTCAAACCTAATTACAAATATTAAACATACCTGTGCCCAAATCCAAATTCTTCGTCTTCAACTCTGCATTTATTTACATGTTCTTGTTCTTCATATTAATGTCTTGTGTGCAGTTACTGAAATGCACCAATAAGTTGATTTGTTGGAATTTCTGGGTGTAAAATCATCTTTTTGAAATATATTATTGCATTTTTTTTATTACAATACAATCTTTTACATGGATATAGGAAATCACCAAGAACACTTTAATTGCCATAGGCTCTGGCAATGTGTTAATTAACCCGTTTGCTGCCAGAGGGACTCACCTCCTTTTAAAACACAATACCTGTGGGCACAGGGTCAACCGCCCTAATGAAAAGACAGTCAAGGTAATTGCAATTAAACACTCATATCGTGTTTAATTTAAAGTTGATTTTCAGGGGGAAGACACCATTAACATACAAAAAAAAACAAGGGAATCCATAATTTTTCAAGCAGTTATTGTTTTCGCTTCCGTTTTAAGCACATGATTCATTTATGACCATAGATCAATGTGACCGATTTGTTTTCTCTCGAGCAACTCGAGGTTATTAATATCCTTCTTCAACTTTCAACCTGGCGACTTGAAATTTTAAATAATTACTTCTGATGCAAGAACGTATACTAGCGCAAAATAACTTAACACTGCAGTACTCGTGGGGTAAAAAAAAAAATAATACATCCCAGATTTCATTTCCTGTACAGTGCTTGATGTTATTTATATGTTAAAATACAACGGTGAGACCAATGACACTGGAACAGCGTTCCTCTCCTCCCACACAAATGCTGCAAGGGGAATTTATTTAATAAAAAATATAATTTCACGTGTGCATTACTTTCCTTTTATACCAGTTGAACATTTTATGTTATATCACATATTACAAGGGAGGACTGCGTGTCTATTCAAAACCACTTCTGAATGTTTACTTTGTAATTGGATACATAGGTTTTGGAACAGAAATTCATTCTGTGCCTCAGTCAACCTCTTCTGCCACAGCGGTCAGCAAATATATGGCAAAGCATTTTACGGGACACTCTGGTATGGAAGGGCTAACCTGGCCACCGCATACAGCATTTTTAACCCTGCTTAGTCATGATTGATGTCTTTTTTTTTTGCAGAATACAGGTTTATTTGGTATGCAAGTGGGGGGAGGGGAGTGGACTGGGCGCTTCTTAAGTGATATAATAATTAACAATATAATATTTATGCAAAGTGAACAAACTTCAGATTGTGAAATCAAATTCCCTTCACCAACCAATCGTGAAAAATATAATAAAATATATACAAGGTGAGGTAAAGCAGCTCGACACCCTCAAATGGGACTGTTCTGTGTCCCAATGGTAGTAATTTCTTTTTCTTCTGGGAGAGGAGGAGCGCTGGTGTGTCAAGTGATATATATAAAATATAAAAAAGAGCAAAAATAGTGCAGATGGTAAGTGATAGTGATGTATCAATCTGTAGGCTCTTATAGGATTGCACTCACAAAACTTCCAGATGTTACGGATATGTCAGAGATTCTTCTCTCTCTGACTGGAGCCCTTTGGTAGCTGGATATAGTAAAGCTCAGGATATCCTTCAGTGTGTGTTGATACCGTCGATATGTAATGAGAGAAATGCCAGAATAGTGTATACTATTTGACCATTTGTATTAAAAGAATGCAGAATAAGAGTGTTCTCACTCACATTTTCAACGATAAAACAAGCGTTGGAGAGAACCGCTGATAGATTGAAGGACCTCGCTGGTACAGGCTTCTGTGCGTCTCACTTGCGTCTCACCCCTTTGCTTCCACATGCGTCACTTCTGGGCAGCGTCACAGGTTAGGGCGGAAGAGCGTCTTGCCTTGGAGTTCAGCTCCGGTTGCCAGTCTCTCCAAATTCGGGTTCTCCTACAACGCTGACTCAACGCGTTTAACCACTGCTTCATCAGGAGTCATCAGTATTTGGTATGTGCCTTATGAAGTGCAATGATAGCTGACCCACTATTATATAGCTTACAGCACTCCAGGTTGCAGTATTGTGTTTTTTTTTGTAGTTATAGGCTTGAAACAGGGGGTCTCCGGAGCTGAACTGCATTCATTTCAGCTCTAGGGACCCGCTGCTTCCTGGGATACTAACCTCTGTAGGGGGTGCCGGTATCTCAGCATGTAGCAGCGCCGATGAGGCTTGTTGAGACTAACATAAAGGCGCCCTTAAATGTCCCACGTCTTGTGGGCCAATAGGAAGCTGTGATGTCATCCCTTGCGGCTTCCTATTGGCCCGCTTGATGAGGGAGATTTAAACATGAAGGCGTAACCGGAACCCCCTATGGCGATAAGTACTGTATATCGGGAACTAGGGGGCCCGAGGAGCTGAAATTAATGCAGTTAAGCTCCGTAGACCCCCTGCTTAAATAATAGAACTACAAAAATAAAGATAAAAGAAACAAACTGCCGACTGTAGTGATGTTTGATTAAAAGGAACAAAATCAGAGACATTGGGAAGCTATGGTGGATTTTCTGTAATAGCAAATCCAATCTCACTTGTGTATATAGTGTACATGGATTAATATTCTCTTTCACTACATTATAGTAGAAGTATTATGCTTTACTTAACTTGCAATAATACCTTTAATCTTCCAAGAACGGTTGACATATTTCCTTCACATTATAAGGAATATGTATCAAAGTCTAATGCTTACAAAAGCAAAGCCATATATATAAAAAGAAACAAATAGGAACAATGGCAGGAGTTATTGAGGAATTATTAGGCCAAAAAAAATAATATAGTACACAACATATCATTTCCATCTGACATTTTCCAGCTTTTTTTTTTTGTCATTTACCCTGCCTGGTTTATGATGCAAATACAAATTATTCACGTGTGATGTGTTTAAAACCAACACAGTAGTGAGGAAAAGCAGTGATACCCTACATTAAACAGATCAGAGAGTGACTGGTGAATCGATAACACAACAAAGTGACTTAAGTGCACAAAAGTAATCAAGTGCAGGAAATAGTACAAGTGATGGTTACCGACTGGGTGAAAAAAAAATGAATAACCAAATGGAATTAATGAATCAACCTTCAAGTAAGAAACCGTTTCAAAGTTTCTTCAGATAAAGTTGTCTTTCCAAGGAAATGAGGGAGCGGAGGACATCAGCATTCATATAAAAAAAAGGACACAGATAGGAAACACCATAGGGTAATATTGTAAGAATTGTTATGGGTAGAGATTAAAAAAAACCTCCAAAAGTTGTACTCACATACAAGCAAGTCATAATGGGCAAATCACAATCAGTGGCAATGTTGATTGGTTGTGTGGCAGATGTAGGTGATCTCGCTTCCGCGACGCTGGTGTTGTCTGCTATTGGTTGACTGCTGGTGCTACTTCCGGTAGGGGTCGGCCGGGAATTTCGACAGGTCCAACAGTAGTTCCCTATCCGTCGTAGCACTCAATCTCGGGACTCTACGCGTTTCGTTGCGTACCAGCTTCTTCAGGAGTCATATAACGCCCCCTCATTTCCTTGGTTTATGATGTAGCAAACATGATATGAACATGCATAAAATACAATACATAATAAATACATAATATCCTTATTTCATGTAGGCACTAAAGAACTGTATAGTAAATAATTAAAATGCTATTTGGTGTTAATGGTGTCAGCTTGATACTACTGATTGGTCATCAACATTCAACAGTTATTGCACTTTAATGAATAGCTAGTTTAGTTTTGAATAATTCCATTGCCTTAGACTAAATATGTATTATTATTATGGTTTATTTGTGAAGCGCCAACATATTCAGCAGTGCGGTACAGAGTAATGTTTATTACATAAACATACATACAGGTGAGGACAAACATGCACAGACAGATAGAGAGGTAATGAGAGTCCTGCCTGAGAGCTAACAATCCAGATGGAATGAGGGACAAATGTTGAAACAAGAAGGGAAGAGTGCTGCTCATTGTAGGATAAGGTGTGGCTCAGGTTAGAATATGGCCACGTCTGGCAGCTGAAGCATTAAGGTTTTGGGGGAGGGCGATGTTACATAGGGTGGGGATTGGTCCCAATAGTTGTTTAAGACTGGGGGGGGGGGGGAGTGTTTGATATTAGAGGAATGGCGAGTAGGCTTCCTTAAAAAGGTGGGTTATCCGAGAGTTTTTAAACAACTGAAAGCCGGGGGGAGTCTGATGGTACGTGGTAGGGGGAATGTACATACAGTTATGTTTAATGCACTAGTTAAAACATTTCACCTTTGTCAAAATGAGAATTATTGGTTATTATGAGAACGCTGTCAGTAGTAGGTCTTTACTAAAAGCTTTTCAATCAAAAATACACCTGCCAAAGAAAGTAAACAATAAGAGAAATGAGATAGTGCCTATTTTAGACACGATGAAGCTATCAAGTGCTAAGGTGTAGTAACTGACAACTAATACCTGTAATTTGATGATCGTGTAATAGAATCCGTGTGGCTCAATCTGATAAAAAAAAAAAATACATTTCAATAACGAGACTGAGAAAAAGACACAGTTTTGCATGAAACAGCAGCCTTATCTGAACTCTTCACCTTGTCTGGATTGTTGCTTTCTTCAGTGCAATATGCCAGTCAAAGCAAGAATACTTGTGTACTCAAATCATTACAATGGGAAGGTACAGAATCAGAGATGTCATTTTCTATTGAGTGCCGGGAAGACTTCTTATGCCTGTAACATTTTAGGATTGCGGTAATGCACTATTCCCCGGAGTACAGATCCTTTTGATATCAAAAGCATGATCTGAAATGCTGTAATAATGTGAGGTCGGTAATATGGTTCGGTATTGCCGATCTTGTTCAGTAGATGTGGACTGCAATTGTGTAGCATCCCTAACTTAATTTAATATAGTTCAAATTGATACAACGCCATTACTCTACACCAGGGGTGGGCAACTCCAGTCCTCAAGGGCCACGAGCAGGTCAGGTTCAGGATATCCCTGCTTCAGCACAGGTGGCTCAATCAGTGGCCCAGTACACCCACCTCCTTTGCATCATTTATATTGGCCAGACATGCCATTTGAAAGGCGTGTATTTGCTCTATAGCGGAATGATAATACAACTTCAAGCTTTCCATCCTCCCTACTGCAATAAAACTAATGGTTTACACCCGTGTCCCTTCCTTTAAATACCCTAGCATTGCCCTTCCAAAAGCTGGCTTTTAGCTGTAACCATCAACCCCCACCATTTCTTCTAAAGCAATCTGCCCAATGACATGTGTAGCCCTCCAACTAGCCCTACATATTCCATGGCAGGAAAGAGCAAGGCCACGGGTACCCTAAACCAATAAATGCTTATTAATCCTCTCCATCTTACCTACATACTGTACATGTGACCATTGAAAATTGCAGACATATCAAGTATTTTTTTTTTGTATCACTTTTATTTTATTGAGAATAACATACATCCAAATGATAACGACAATGTCATAGGCACATGACAAGATTTATTTTTCAACCGAGTTAAACAACATGTTGTCCCAAAATGGGTATTTTTCAGTTGGTGGGGGGGGGGGGGGAGACATACTGGGGGGGGGGGGTGTGGGGGGAGGATGGGGGAACTCTGTTTTCTTCCTCCCTTTCCATCAGTACGAGGACGGCCTAATGCCGGCCTAGTCCTAGCGGGCCTCTCCAGGGGTCCCAGGTATTCTGAAACTGTGGCATTTTTTTATTGAGCATTGCTGTAAGTTTATCCATGGCCATGACCTCGTCTATTCTTCTCAACACCGTGTTTCTCGCTGGGGCTTTGGTGTGTTTCCACGCCGCCGCTATTGAGCATCTGGCTGCGGTTAGGATAGCTGATACTAGTCTACTCAAGGGGGGGGGGGGGGCAGGTCGTCTATAGGTTTGCTCAGCACGAGGGCTCCAGGGAAAAGAAGCCCCGTAGTTTCCTGTAGAAGCTTCTGGATCTTTGTCCAGTACCTCTGAATCTCCGGACATGACCACCAAATGTGGGCCATGTCCCCCTTTTGACCACATCCCCTCCAGCACAGGTCGGGAGTGCCGGGGAAGATCTGGCTCAGCCTAGCCGGGGTCAGGTACCACTGGAATAGTATTTTATATATGTTCTCTTTTGTCACTGTACAGATTGAGGTCTTTGTGGCCAACTCCCAGATGTCCTCCACTCGTCCATATCTATCTGTACATTGAGGTCCTCTGACCATTTCTGCATATACTTGTGGATTGGGGGGCTGGTTGCCGACTCCATCCCCCTATAGATCTCTGAGATCCCGGGCCGGGCGTTTTAGCTAATTTAAGGGAACCAATGGCTCCTGATAGTTCCTGCTGGAAGATTTCTTTATTTAAATCGTCTAGTTCCTTGTTCGAGAGGGATGGGAGGTTACAGTGCTCCAGGTATTGTGTAATTGTCTCGAGGGATGTCGGGTCATGGTTAGGGGGGTGTAAGTTGTAGAGGTCCGAATAAAAATCTGCAAATTCCTGAGCTATCTCTTTCTCCATATATGAAATTTGACCGTTTTTAGTGCAGATTTTAGAGATTTGTGATTTAACTCGGGTGCCTCTGAGTTTAGTGGCCAAGAGCTTATCGGCCTTGTTGCCCTTGTCATAAAATTTTTGTCTGGACCATCTCAGTGCTCTCTCTACCTCTTCGAGTTGGGTGTGTTTGAGGGCTGCTCTAGTTTGGTTTAGTTGTTTGAATATTTTTTTGGAGGCTGTGTGCTTATGCTGTTGTTCAAGTTGCGCAATCTTATCTGTAAGGTCTTTTTGAAGCTTGAGTTTCTGTTTTTTCTTATGGGCCGCGACTGAGATTAGGTCGCCCCTGATTGAGGCCTTATGGGCCTCCCACAGTATTGCTGGGGCCGAGACTGTCCCTTTATTAATTTGAAAAAAGATAGAGAGTTTTTCCTCTAACTAACATCTCTGTTTCTGGGCAGTGGAGCAGGGAGTCGTTTAGCTTCTACTTGTATGGGTTATTCTTTACGAAGGGCAGAGAGAGAGTAATTCAATGGGGGTGTGGTCAGACCAGGTGGTTGGGCCTATATTTGAGTGGGAGGATGCCTGGAGGATGTTGCTGGTGCCTAGAAAATAGTCGATCCTCGAGTAGGACTGATGGGGGGAGGAGAAGAAGGTATAGTCCCTTTGACCCTGGTGCTGTGCCCTCCATATGTCTGTGAGGGAGAATTCTGCCATTATGTCCCTAAATTTTTTGGCTCTCTTTTGAGCTTGAGTAGTGTGGGATGTCCTATCAAGTATTTTAAGTATCACTCACTCTGCATCAAATGCTTTCCACCTTAGGGAAACATCACCCCTAATAATTGTATTGTATGTCTTTATTTATATAGCGCCATTGATGTACATAGCGCTTCACAGTAGTAATAATCACCAGTACACCTTCATTCACACTACAATTTTTTAGTTCTCACAAATGTGGTTCATTACAGATTTACAGCCGTGCTGCTGGCATTTTGAAAATGTAATATACTGTATAAAAGGCGGGCCTTGCAACAATTTTTCTGGTGGGTGCAGATACTTGTGCTGTAGCCTTTGCATACGTGATCATACGAATGTGAACACGGTTACATGTGAAACACAATGTAGATTTTCTGGGTATCCGTCATCAGAATTTAGTCAAACTGAGTATTGTGTATCATTATTCTCATTGTGTTGGAAAGGGCAGGAGAGGAAGAAAATACTTCAGTTGAAGAGGAGAGGACACACACATACACACACACACACACACACACACACACACACACACACACACACACACACACACACACACACACACACACACACACACACACACACACACACACACACACACACACACACACACACACACATACATACATACACATACATACATACACATACATACATACACATACATACATACACATACATACATACACATACATACATACACATACATACATACATATACATACATACATATACATACATACATATACATACATAC